>NC_142691.1:59912500-59915000 GCF_056320005.1 Nelumbo lutea | reverse complement strand
TTTTTAGATGTCTTTAGTCGATCCATCATTATTTATATACACCAAGGGATCAGTTACCTTATATATGATAATCTGTGTCAATGATATTCTTCTTACCGGTTCCTCTCCGTTTGCAATTAATGATCTGGTCTCTACTTTGAAACGTACTTTCTCTCTGAAAGATCTTGGTCCAACACATTTCTTTCTTGGAATGGAGATCATGACACAACCGAATGAGATTATTCTTACTTAGTAGAGGTATATCTTAGATCTCTTATAGCATGCCAACGTGACCAAAGCCAAACCTCTCACTTCTCTTATGGCTATGAACTCTAAACTCTCTAAGTTCAATGGTGTTGCTATCTCAAATTCCTTAGAATATTGGAGCATTGTTAGAGCTTTACAATATCTTCCTATTACTCGCCCTAATATCTCATTCTCTATCAATAAAGTATGCTAATTTCTCCACTCTCCTACATCTGATCATTGGCTAGTTGTTAAACGTATTTTACGATATCCCAAACATACAAGGGATCATGGTTTTTATTTCTACTCCACCTCAGTTCCTTTCTTTCTTTAGGCTTTTTTGGATGCTGACTGGGTTGGTTACCCTGATGATCAACGGTCTAAACCCTAAACCCTAAACCCTAAACCCTAAACCCTAAACCCTAAACCCTAAACCCTAAACCCTAAACCCTAAACCCTAAACCCTAAACCCTAAACCCTAAACCCTAAACCCTAAACCCTAAACCCTAAACCCTAAACCCTAAACCCTAAACCCTAAACCCTAAACCCTAAACCCTAAACCCTAAACCCTAAACCCTAAACCCTAAACCCTAAACCCTAAACCCTAAACCCTAAACCCTAAACCCTAAACCCTAAACCCTAAACCCTAAACCCTAAACCCTAAACCCTAAACCCTAAACCCTAAACCCTAAACCCTAAACCCTAAACCCTAAACCCTAAACCCTAAACCCTAAACCCTAAACCCTAAACCCTAAACCCTAAACCCTAAACCCTAAACCCTAAACCCTAAACCCTAAACCCTAAACCCTAAACCCTAAACCCTAAACCCTAAACCCTAAACCCTAAACCCTAAACCCTAAACCCTAAACCCTAAACCCTAAACCCTAAACCCTAAACCCTAAACCCTAAACCCTAAACCCCTAAACCCTAAACCCCTAACCCCTAAACCCTAAACCCTAAACCCTAAACCCTAAACCCTAAACCCTAAACCCTAAACCCTAAACCCTAAACCCTAAACCCTAAACCCTAAACCCTAAACCCTAAACCCTAAACCCTAAACCCTAAACCCTAAACCCTAAACCCTAAACCCTAAACCCTAAACCCTAAACCCTAAACCCTAAACCCTAAACCCTAAACCCTAAACCCTAAACCCTAAACCCTAAACCCTAAACCCTAAACCCTAAACCCTAAACCCTAAACCCTAAACCCTAAACCCTAAACCCTAAACCCTAAACCCTAACCCTAAACCCTAAACCCTAAACCCTAAACCCTAAACCCTAAACCCTAAACCCTAAACCCTAAACCCTAAACCCTAAACCCTAAACCCTAAACCCTAACCTAAACCCTAAACCCTAAACCCTAAACCCTAAACCCTAAACCCTAAACCCTAAACCCTAAACCCTAAACCCTAAACCCTAAACCCTAAACCCTAAACCCTAAACCCTAAACCCTAAACCCTAAACCCTAAACCCTAAACCCTAAACCCTAAACCCTAAACCCTAAACCCTAAACCCTAAACCCTAAACCCTAAACCCTAAACCCTAAACCCTAAACCCTAAACCCTAAACCCTAAACCCTAAACCCTAAACCCTAAACCCTAAACCCTAAACCCTAAACCCTAAACCCTAAACCCTAAACCCTAAACCCTAAACCCTAAACCCTAAACCCTAAACCCTAAACCCTAAACCCTAAACCCTAAACCCTAAACCCTAAACCCTAAACCCTAAACCCTAAACCCTAAACCCTAAACCCTAAACCCTAAACCCTAAACCCTAAACCCTAAACCCTAAACCCTAAACCCTAAACCCTAAACCCTAAACCCTAAACCCTAAACCCTAAACCCTAAACCCTAAACCCTAAACCCTAAACCCTAAACCCTAAACCCTAAACCCTAAACCCTAAACCCTAAACCCTAAACCCTAAACCCTAAACCCTAAACCCTAAACCCTAAACCCTAAACCCTAAACCCTAAACCCTAAACCCCTAAACCCTAAACCCTAAACCCTAAACCCTAAACCCTAAACCCTAAACCCTAAACCCTAAACCCTAAACCCTAAACCCTAAACCCTAAACCCTAACCCTAAACCCTAAACCCTAAACCCTAAACCCTAAACCCTAAACCCTAAACCCTAAACCCTAAACCCTAAACCCTAAACCCTAAACCCTAAACCCTAAAACCCTAAACCCTAAACCCTAAACCCTAAACCCTAAACCCTAAACCCTAAACCCTAAACCCTAAACCCTAAACCCTAAACCCTAAACCCTAAACCCTAAA
>NC_142691.1:55670000-55680000 GCF_056320005.1 Nelumbo lutea | reverse complement strand
GTCATGCTGAAAGGCATATTCAGCTCCCCTTTTCTCCTGCAAATATCAAATTGGGTCATTCACAAGAATAAAAACTTAACAAGTACATCAGTCTCCCTCAACTCATTGAATTCCTTCTTAAAAAAAAAAAAAATCATCAAATAAATAGTAATGAACTTGAGGGGTTCCAGTCTTTCTTTTTTTTTTTTTTGTGATGTCATTGCTTGCATATGTGTGTTGGGGTGCATGAGGTGCATGGTTTCAACCCCTATACCCTAGCCTCGGGCTCACTCCCCCACACTTGAGATGAACATTGTCCTCAATGTTCGTAGTGTTAGGGAGTCACATTTGCTAGAGCAAACTGAAGAAAAGAAAATGATGAACTGAGTCCTTAAAGAATTGGAATTTTGAGAAAAAGATCTTTATTTTACTAACTAATATTCTAAAAAGATAAATGACAAAAAGATTCCTTAACTTGTTCATGAGCAAGCATAAGAGATTATTGGTTATCTAGATAAATAGTGGATGGAGGGGGTACAGTACTGCCCATTAAATATGGTTTCAGGCGCTGACCATTTACTTTAAACGTGCCCTGAACCGGGTGGGTGAGTTCTATAGCCCCATGGGGAAAAACCTGTGAAATGGTAAAGGGTCCAGACCACCTGGATCTCAGCTTACCTGGAAACAAGCGGAGACGGGAATTATATAACAATACCTGTTGGCCTACATAAAAGTCCCGTCTCAACAAGTTCTTATCATGCCAGTTTTTTATTCTTTCTTTATAAACTTTGGCATTCTCATAGGTGGTAAGTCTGAATTCATCCAATTCATTTAATTGCAACCGCCTTTTAGCCCCTGTGGCCTGAATGTCAAAATTTAAGAATTTAAGAGCCCAATAGGCCTTGTGTTCCAATTCAACTGGTAAATGGCATGCTTTACCAAAGACCAATCTGTAGGGGGACATGCCAATAGGTGTTTTAAATGCAGTTCTGTATGCCCATAATGCATCATCTAATTTGATGGACCAATCTTTTCTGGTGGATGCTACGGTCTTTTCCAAAATTCTTTTGAGTTCCCTGTTAGTCAACTCCACTTGGCCACTGGTTTGAGGGTGATAAGGGGTAGCTAATTTATGTGTAATTCCATATTTCTGCATTAACCTCTCAAATTGGCTATTGCAGAAGTGAGTTCCCCTATCACTAATTATAGCTCGCGGAGTGCCAAATCGGGAGAATAGCTTCTTTAGGAAGTGTACTACCCTTCTTGAGTCATTTGTGGGTAAAGCCATGGCTTCTACCCATTTGGATACATAGTCAACTGCAACGAGGATGTACTTATTCCCAAAAGAATTCGGGAAAGGTCCCATGAAATCTATACCCCAAACATCAAAGATTTCACAGATTAAAATATTGGAAAGGGGCATTTCATTCCGTCGGGAAATGTTTCCCGATCTTTGGCATTTGTCACATGTGGACACATACCGATGGGCATCTTTGAAGAGTGTGGGCCAATAAAAACCTGATTGCAAAACCTTGGCTGCAGTGCGACTAGCTCCAAAATGACCTCCTGCTTCTTTATCATGGCAAAATTGGAGTACCGACTCCATCTCCTCCTCGGGGACACATCTCCTTATGATCTGATCTGCACACAGTTTATACAAAAAGGGTTCCTCCCACAGATAGTATTTTACATCAGAAAAGAATTTCTTTTTCTGTTGATATGAAAGGTTAGGAGGAAGGACTTGTGCAGCTAGATAATTAGCAAAATCAGCATACCAAGGATATGAGTATTTCTGTATTGAGTACAACTGCTCATCCGGAAATTCTTCTCGAATGTTGCTGGTTATCTCCTCTTTTGAGCTTACCGTGTCCAACCGGGAGAGATGGTCAGCAGCCAGGCTTGCAGCACCCTTCAGGTCTCTAATCTCAATGTCAAACTCTTGCAATAAAAGGATCCACCTGATCAGTCTTGGTTTTGAGTTTTGCTTGGTAAGCAAGTGCCTTAATGCCGAGTGATCTGTGTGGACAACAACCTTGGATAATATCAGATATGAACGAAACTTATCAAGTGCAAATATTACTGCTAACAGCTCCTTTTCTGTGGTGGTGTAATTGAGTTGGGGTCCAGTCAAGGTTCTGCTAGCATAGTAAATTGGCTGAAAATGTTTGTTCATTCTTTGTCCTAAAACAGCTCCTATAGCAAAATCACTCGCATCACACATCAATTCAAATGGGAGGGTCCAATCTGGTGCTACCATGATAGGTGCATGGATCAATTTGTCTTTCAAGATGTTGAAAGCATGAAGACATTCAGTTGAAAATTCAAAAGGCACTTCTTTCTGAAGCAAGGTAGATAATGGCTTGGAAATTTTTGAGAAATCTTTAATAAACCTTCTATAGAATCCGACATGTCCTAAGAAACTTCTCAAAGAACGAACAGATGTTGGGGTTGGTAATTTTTCAATTGCCTCCACCTTGGCCTTGTCGACTTCTATACCTCTTTGAGAGATCTTGTGTCCAAGCACTATGCCTTCTTGCACCATAAAATGACATTTCTCCCAATTCAACACAAGATGTGTTTCTTTACATCTAGTAAGTACCTGTTCCAGATTATTCAAACATGCATCAAACGAAGAGCCAAAAACTGAAAAATCATCCATGAAGATCTCAATAAATTTTTCAACCATATCAGAAAATATAGACATCATACATCGCTGAAAGGTTGCTGGGGCATTGCATAACCCAAAGGGCATCCTTCGGTATGCAAAGGTTCCATATGGGCAAGTAAAAGTGGTCTTTTCTTGATCTTCTGGTGCAATTGGTATCTGGTTATACCCTGAATATCCATCCAAGAAACAATAATACTCATGCCCGGCTAGCCTCTCCAACATTTGATCCAAATGGGAGAGGGAAATGGTCCTTCCGGGTGGCTTCATTTAATTTTCTATAGTCAATACACACACGCCATCCGGTAATGGTTCTAGTAGGGATGAGTTCATTTTTCTCATTTGGAACAACAGTCGTACCCCCTTTTTTGGGCACAACTTGCACAGGGCTTACCCAAGAACTATCAGAAATAGGATAAATGATCCCAGCATCTAACAACTTAATTATTTCATCCTTTACCACTTCTTTCATGTTGGGATTCAGGCGCCTTTGGGGCTGAACGGAAGGCTTGCTGTCCTCTTCCATCAAAATTCTGTGAGTGCAGATTGATGGATTAATGCCTTTGATATCTTCTACCTTCCAAGCTATAGCATTTTTGTGTTCCCGCAGCACTCTTAATAATTTTTCTCTTTGTAAGGGATTCAGTGCTGCGGAAATTATCACGGGGAGATCTGATGGTTCCTCAAGGAAAGCATACTCTAAATGGGATGGTAATTGCTTCAGTTCAAGGGTGGGGGGTTCTTGGGGTGATGGCTTACCTGATGGTCCGGGCAATTTGCCTAAGTTCTCTAATTTAAGAAACCCCTTTCCCTTGAATTGAGGCTTATCGTTCAGGTATGCTATCATGAGGTTTATTTTTTCATTTTCTGTTTCTTCAAGTTCTCCCTGCTGGAGGCAGAGTTCAAGAGGATCAGTTATTCTACTTACCTGGAAGCATTCATCAATTGTCAATTCAATGGCATCAATCATAAAACAAGAATCATCACTAGAGGGTGCATGTTTCATAGCATCAGACATTTTAAAAATTATCTCCTCATCTTGTATCCTAAGGCTGAGTTGTCCTTGTTGGACATCAATCATTGCTTTCCCGGTAGCCAGGAAAGGTCTCCCTAGGATAAGCGGGACCTCCACATCTTCTTGCATGTCTAACACAATGAAATCAACTGGAAAAATGAATTTGTCAACTTTAACTAACACATCTTCTATGATCCCCCTAGGATGTCTAATGGATCTATCAGCCAATTGTAATGCCACTCTAGTGGGTTGGGGTTCATTCAACCCCAATTTCTTGAAGATAGAATATGGCATTAAATTGATGCTAGCTCCCAGGTCACATAAAGGTTTTTCAATTTTTAAACTGCCAATGGTACAAGGAATAGTGAAACTCCCTGGATCTTTGAGTTTCTGAGGCAGCTTGTTCAGAAGGATAGCAGAACATTCCTCATTTAATGCAACTGTAGCCACATCTCCCAGTTTCCTTTTGTTTGCCAATAATTCCTTCAAAAACCTTGCATAGTGTGGCATCTGGGCTAAAGCATCAGCAAAAGGAATATTAATATGTAAACTTTTAAATATTTCAAGAAACTTACCAAATTCCTTCTCCAATTTTTGTTGCTTCAGCCTGTTAGGGAATGGAACTTGTGGTTGTTGGTGCATCCCTTGTTGTGCTTCTGGTTGTTCCGTCTTCTGTTGTCTGGTTCCAAGGCTTGTTTCTGCCTTGGGTTCAGCCCAATTCTTCTTTTCTACCTCAGGCAACTCTTTTCCACTTCTTAAGGTAATAGCTTGCACCTGCTCTCGTGGATTCACTTCAGTGTTGCTTGGAAGAGTTCCCGGCAGTCTGGAAGAGATTAATTGTGCCAATTGCCCCACTTGGTTTTCCAGGTTTTTGATTGAGGCTTCCTGGTTCTGGAACCTAGTTTCTGCACCTGCTATAAATTTTGTCATCAGTTCCTCCAAATTGGATTTCGGTTCAGGCTGATGATAAGTCTGGTGGAACGGCTTGGAAATATGCTGATTTGGCCAGGACTGGTTTGAATGTCCCCTCCATCCTGGATGAAAAGTATGGTGACTCTGGTAACCCTGCTGTCTTGACGAATTGCTGACATAGTCAACTTGTTCAGTAGATGCTCTGAACTGATTGCCAACTTGGCAGTCTGTACTGATGTGGCCTCCCCCACACAATTCACAATTAAGAGGCTGCACATGCATGGCAGCTATCTGCATTTCATCTATTTTTTTACTGAGTGCTCCTATTTGTGCAGCTAGTGCTGTATAAGTGTCGACATTATGCAAGCCTTGCTGCTTCCTAGTTTGAGTCCTTTCCGAATGCCATTGATAATTGTTGGCTGCCATTTCCTCAATAAGTGCATGGGCAACCTCAGGAGTTTTATTATTTATGGATCCTCCGGCTGTAGCATCTAATATGGTCTTATTTGAGTCAGTAAGACCATTATAGAAAGTCTGCACTTGCAGCCAAATGGGGAGGCCATGGTGAGGAACTCTCCTTAACAGCTCCTTGTATCGTTCCCATGACTCATATAAAGATTCCCCCTCTTGCTGGAAAAAAGTAGTAATGTCATTCCTCATTTTAGCAGTTTTAGAAAGGGGAAAATATTTAGAGAGAAAACGGCTGGCCATTTCGTCCCATGTGGCTATAGATCCTGCCGGTAATGAGTTCAACCAAGCTTTGGCTTTATCCTTCAAAGAAAATGGGAATAACCTCAGCCGGATGGCATCATCACTTACCCCATTGTGTTTGAAGGTGTCACAGATTTCCAAGAAGTTAGCAATATGGGCATTCGGATCCTCATGGGCCATACCACAAAACTGAACCGTATTTTGTATCATTTTGATTATGGCCGGTTTAATTTCGAAGTTATTGGCAGCAATAGTTGGCCTGATAATGCTGGAGACAGTCCCGGTGAGGGTAGTCTTGGCATAATCCATCATAGTTCTTTGTTCAGCCATTTCTTGTGCTTCTTGTCTGACTTGCTTAGCAGCTCTCAAACGGACACGAAGAGTCCGTTCAATCTCCGGGTCGTAAAGGATCTCTTCCAGTTCAGGTCTGCTTGTCATAAACTGTTAAAGTCAAAGCAATAAAAATGCCAATATTCACAAAAGAAAATAAATAACTAATCCTATCACACTAAAAATGTAAAGTGAATTATTGGAATACAAAACCTACATCCTATCATGAATAAATGAAGCCGATTATACTAAAAGCAGATTTAAACCAATCATCTTATTCAAGGTTCCTTTATCTACATCCATCGATTGCAACATCTGAATTCAGACCCAATTTAGATCTGAGTTCAGATCTACAAGTCTTTGGTATTGTTAGTCTAGAGAAATTAATAAATCATAATTCAGATCTGAGCTGGATATCTCATACACACTCATTGGTATACACTACAATATACATCCATTAAGGTTGGAATCAATTCTGTGATGCTTTAGGGCTGAAATCAGATTTGATCTGAAAAAAAAAATTTTAAAGGATCTGAAATAAACTAAAACCAGTCCTGAGTTAGGCTTGGGTTAAAGATTTTAAACTCTACAATTGAAGCTCAAACATGTATAGCTGATGCATATCAAACACTTGCTAAGACCTGAAAATTGGGTCTGCAATGTTTGGTATTGCAAGCTATTCGGCCCATACAACTTTTGTAGAAATCTGAAATCAGGTCTGCTAACTGTTGCACTATAGCAGCCCTGCTACAGATCTGAATGCTAAAAGAAATACTTGGAAAGTGCTAATTTTTCTTAAATATCTGAGGCATAACAATTATTCAATCCAAACATACACCTCCTTAGCTAATGTAGCTCGGTTACAAGTGGGTGAAGCCAAGAATTCAGTCCACCCAGAATTCATAGTATGCTCTGTATTAGTTCAGTCCTCACATCATATCAACTGCATTTCAGATTTGAATTTCTCTCATTCCTTGCTATCCATTCACCCTTGAGGCAGGTTGGATGTATCATAGGGTGGATTGGGGTAGTGATGGCACCCAATTCACCTCAAACTTGCATCGGTTCAGATCTGAGTTCAGAGGAATTCAGATCTGAACTGAGCAGATCTGTAACAGCAGAATTCAGATCTGAACTCAAGTCTGAGTTTGGATCTGAATTCTCAATTGCCTTACCTTCAGTTATTGCTACCAAATTGTTTTTGGGGAATAGCAGAAGTGCCCTAGGGTGAATTGGGGTGGTGATGACACCCAATTCCCCTCAAAATTGCATCAGTTCAGGTCTAAGTTCAGAGGAACTCAGATCTGAACTGTTGCAGATCTGCAATAGCAGAATTCAGATCTGAACTCAGATTTGAGTTCTGATCCGAATTCTCAATTGCTCCTCTTGTTGTTCAAAAGATCTCCCCTTTTTTTTTTTAATTTGTTTTTTTTTTTTTTGTAATGAAAGAAAGAAAAAAAAATAAAGTCTGAAACACAAGCAACTCTTTTCGGCTGAGTGCTGCAGATCTGAAATCTGCTGATCTGAGTGCCGAATGCAACTCAGATCTGCAACACTCATGTTTTTTTGTGAAATTTTTTTTTTCTTTTTTTTTTTTCTTTTTGAAGGGAACAACATCAAGATTGAATAGAAATCAAATATGCCATTATTAAAATGAAACTGAAACCAGAAAAAGAGAGTAATCTACTTAAGAAAGAAGAAACATAACTACATGAGTACAGCAGTTGCAGTCCAAGCTAAAATGAAAAAGTTAGCAAATTAACCCAACTATGAATGCAATGCTGAATGAGATCAGATTAAGAATGCTCAATGTTTCCTAATATTGCTTCTCTAACTCCCCGGTAACGGTGCCAAAAACTTGATGTGTGGCTCATTGTGACACTAGCAAGTGCACTAACCGTTCAAGTAATAAAGTAGTGAGTGAAGTATCGTTCCCACGAGGATTTAGGAAACAATTACCAATACTAAATTGAGCACTTCTTATCTGATCAACAAATAAATCAAAACTCTAATGAAAGCTAAGAAATCCTAAATTAAAATCTATCTAAATCATTGGCCCAATTGCCTTCAATTCAGGTTAGAAGAGTAAGCAGTAAATGTCAATCTCAGAATTCAGCAATCTATCAATTTGGATAATTCGAATGAATCATGATTGAGCCTTGGTTTGGTGAAACCCCAAGGTCATGAACAGCCTCTCTCAAGTGCATGTTCATCCTATGCATGAGTGACGGTTCTTCTATATCTAGCAAGAATCTAATCCCCATGCATGCATTTCTTCAAACACTTCTAAGGCATCAATTCAAATCTGAATTGATCACCAACTGAATTGTGCAAGTTATCTCTAATCTTGCACTCAATTCAGTTCTTGAATAGTAGATCTGAATTCCTAGAGTCTCTCTCAAGCACTCTAGGAATTCCAAGCTGTAGATTAATTCGCCCAATCTGAAAATTGCAGATCTGAATTCTCTTTCAAGCAATTCAGATCTTGCAATCTCAGATCTGAGAATTCAGATCTGAGTTTTGAAGGTTAGTTGGCCGAATTAATCTACAATCACACCCTTATTCAAGAAACTTCAAATACAATGCATGACCATTTGAATGAATCAAAAAGAATTAGATTGCTGAACTGAAATTTTACAAGCAGAAATACATCAAGGAAGAATGGAAACAAGGAGAAAGAAGAAAGAACATATAACTAAGAAACTGAATTCAAATCAAAAGAGAATGAAACTACAAATGATTTATTACAGAAGATCTTTGAATCACAAACTCTCAATTCGAATTCACCTTCTTCTTCTAGCTTGCTTGTCTTGAACTTCCTTCAGCCCTTCTTCTTCTTCTTCCTTGCGCCTAGCCTTCTTCTCTTCTCTTCTCTCAAGGTGGCCGAACCTCTAAGAGTGGGAGAGCCTTCCTCTCAAGCAATTGAACAATTTTCTCCCCTCCTAGAGGCCTCCTTTTATATTTTTTCAAGGGGCTCTTGCCCCTTCTTGAAGCCTCTAGAATGGGGTGTATTACACCCCTCATGAACCTTCTAGAGTGCTCCCTCATTCTCTTCAAGAAACTCCTAGAAGTTGCCGCCCTAACTCCCTTTGGGCTGCTATTTTGGCTACAACTTAGCTTGCTTTTGAGCTCATGTGGGCTACATTATAGGCTGTTATTTGGGCTAAAAATGGGCCTTCCTTGCTGGGCCGAATTCTCCTCATAGCTAGGCTTTATTTTCTTGGGTTTTCTCAAGGAATTCACTTGCTCTTTTTGGGCCGAAGTGCTCTCTCTTGCTTCCACGACCGGGCTGGACTGAAATTGGTCTTTTTGAACCTTCTTTTCTTGCCTTTTTCCTTCATTTTCTTGGATTGATTATCCCTGAACCTATTCTTAGCATTAAGCTAAATTAAGGCAAAAATTAATAAAACCGGCATAAAAATCCATGCTAAAGTCCTAAAAAATTATAGATAAATTGTAAGTTCATCACTCAACACAGCAGGTGCGACCGCGCATGCTGCCGAGGGCACCCAACACAACACACATCGCTTGCGATCAAGGGGCACTCAACAGACGTTAAGCTGCAACGCGTGCATCGTCGCACTCCCAGATCTCTTCTAGTGCACGTCATTGTGCAAAAGCATGGTATATCAAGTAAAACCTTGCACATTGTGATGCACGTCACTGCGCTACCATGTCGCGCTCGGTAAGCATCAATGTGCCTTCATGTCGCCTCTAGTGCATGCAACTGCACTACCCGTGCGTCATGGGTGACGGGGAGGAAGCCCCATGACTGCCAACGCTCGCCCAATGGCGCCCGCAAGGAGGAACCCCCCCAGAGTCGCCACCCCCCCTCAAAGAGTACGTTAAGCTTTTGGGGCTCTGCCAGCAAGAAACATCACTTCTCTGGAAAATCATACTGGGGTTGTCTCGAGATGTACGGCTTAGATTGGTCTTAAACTTGACAAGTGACATTAGTTAGGATTGAAAAATGACGAAAATAATTATAATAAAATTGTGGAGAGAAATATTAATTTTATTATCTTTTAATCAGTAAAAATTGTCAAAATTTTGGAAAGATCTGAGAAAATGATTTTCGAGGGTGGGGGTTGCTTTTTCACACCTGCAAAAAATTTTGTGCACCAAAATAAGCTGGTTTCATGCCGAAAAGTATTGATAGAAATGGTTTTTCACTGATATTTAATTGATAGAAATTACAAAAGTTACAAAAAAAAAAAAAAGAAAATTTTATTTTGTGGAAATGGGATTGCATGGAATCAAAAGGGAACACTCCCACGCTAATTTTATGAAAACGCGAGCTGGTTTCCTGCAAGAAAGGTACACAAAGACGAGTTTGGGACCGTCAATCAAAGCGGTGGCATGGGGGTGTGTATGGGTGATATGTTGAA